>NC_056744.1:339501062-339503562 GCF_019279795.1 Protopterus annectens | reverse complement strand
TGCTAAAATTGCTTCACTCACATCTATTTTGCCTGATGGTATGAAATTCATACCTTTGTCCAACAGACTCATTTCATCACGTTTTAGCTCATACTTAGAAATGTTCAATACTAAAGACCTTGATTCCAGGTCTTCTTGGAAAAATGTACCTGCTGTTGGACCGGAGGGTCCTTCCGTTTGGCTCCCCTTCCTGGATCCTGGTCCGTTGATCTTTTTCTCCCCACCCGAATAGGTAGGGGAACCACTAGAAAATTCTGGCCCTCTGCTTTATCAAGTTGTATCTTCCTTCTCACTACAGTGCTGGTACGAACCATGTTATCATCATCCTTAGCTTGTTGATCCGACATTAACTCTGCCGGTGTAAAATATATTGAAGTTGTCGGATTTGGAGATGTAACTCCTTCTGTTAGCAAGCCACCTTGTACGTTGTCCTCCATAACCACTGATACACTTTGTTCTGTCTTTTCAGACCTGAACTGTTTCATTTCCTCTTTTTCCTTTGATTGAAGATCCATCGAGCCAATGACCTTCACTGGCTGTGAGGGCTCCTCCCTCCTAGTAATCATAGATGTTCTCTGATTAGCTGCAGCATTTTGAGTAGCAGTCGCATTATCCATGGCCGTTCCATAAGTCCTTGGCCACATAAAAACATTGTTCTTAGCGAAGTTCTGTTTATCTCTATTAAGTTTTTTCTTTTTCTGTTCTAATAGAGTATGTTCATATCTTAGAACTCTATCTATTAACTCATGCATATATAGCTCAGTTGTATCAACTCCGTTCAGTTCATTCAACTTTTCCTGCTGTTCAATAATCATATTTCTCAGGTATATCTCTAAGGGATGAAAAAAGTCTAGCAACAGCTCTATATACGCATTGCTAGCTTTTAAATTGATCTGTTGCCACTTAATGAGTAGATCTGGGTAAGTGTTCCCATAGGTGGGCATATTCAGGATCCTTAGCCCCCTAGGAACAACATTACAGTCAAGACATGCCTCCAGGTAATAACGCTGACACTGGAGGCATTTAAATTTATAAATATTATTCTCAATGTCTCGTTTGATTTGTTTGATTACCTGTTCATTCGCAGGATTAATACCAGGTTCATGCTGATTGTTAAAACCTTCCATGCACAGCAAAGGATTTAGCACTTCAGTTAGGACTCCTCGCAGCCTTCCATTAGATGTAAAGTCAGCTTGCTGAGAGCCTTGGTTATTGACAGCACCTTCCATAGCACTGAAAGGAACCCCACTTAAATATCTCAAAAATAGTCCAAGTCCCAAGTAATTTACTGAAAACAAACCCGGATAGAGATGTGAAGAAGGTGCTGATCCAAATGTAGTGAAGACAATCCAATGAAATAATCCAATTCAACGAAAAACCAAGAACAGCTTTATTTACAAACGTAAGCGCTTTCACGGAGATGTGTTCCGCTTCTTCAGACGTACTACTAAACACTCATACCTTTTCTCTTGTATAGTACCACACAATTAATTAATCATTCAATAATTCAATAATTAACCCTCGTAATTGCAAAGTTACAAAATTGTAAAACAGGGTTGGTAAAAACAATATCAATGCATAATATAAAAAGAAAAACACTTCCCGATACATATACACATAAACATGGATAGAGATAGTGAGTCTTCAATGATTACCATATAAAAAAGCATAAATAAATTAATTAAATTATAATAAAAGTTGTAAAATGTTATTATAAAGCACAAAGTACAAAGCAGAGAAGATAGAGGAAACATAGTATGATGCATATGACTGAAATGTGATTTATGGAATGTGTGTATAACCTAAAAATATATGTATTGTATTTACTACTTAAGAGACCTTGTTTTAAGCATGGGCTTAAGAGAAACAGTCTCATTAAGCCCACTATTTAGATAACAATGTCTTTCTGTTTCGAGACAAACTCTATAGACAGAAAAAAGGTGTGGCCATGGGCACTAGTTGTGCTAATACCTATGCGAATCTGGTCATGGTTGCCTGGGAAAGGGAGATTATGTTGAACAATTCTAGTATCATCTTTTATAGATGTTTTGTAGATGATATCTTTTTCCTGTGAAAGGACCAGATACACTACTCATAGATTTTTTACAACATCTTAATAGCTTGGGGGGCTTTCTGAAGTTTACTCTGGAGTTCTCGATGAACAGCATTAATTACCTTGACACGACCATTTATCGACATGATAATGGGTATTTGACCAAGATATACAGGAAACCGTGCTACAGACATGCATTTCTGCATAGGACCAGTATGCACGATCCAAAAGTCTTTAATAACATAGTCAAGGGATAGGCTTTGAGGGTGTCTAGGCTTTGCTGTGATGACACCTCACTACATGTTGAGCTGAATAAGTTAAAAGGAAGCTTCCTAACTAGAGGATTCAAAGTTGGAGTGGTGGATAGTGTTCACACCATAGTACATAAGTTTAGAGAAACTAGAGCCAGACCATATTACTCTAATAGAACTCAGACAGTTTCAAGTA